>NC_057916.1:46144496-46192439 GCF_018873765.1 Telopea speciosissima
TTGCAATTTTGGCACAAGTGGAGGCTAAAACCCACCTCTTTTATCATTTAATACACGTAGAGCTCCAAGATGAAAATTTTCTCAAGCTGGAATCGCCCCTACTGGATTTACGAGGGAGACATCATCATTCTGGTTAAATGGTGTACGAGCACCTACAAAATGCCCTTAATTTTTTGAGGCCAAACGAAAGTCAATCGAATTTCACTGGCTAAACATTAGAAATGAATGGACTCATTGCATTTCCAAAGAGGACCTCCCACTTAACAATTCTCATGTGTACAAAATCTAGATCACCACAGGGGCACTCCGAAGTTTGACAAATCACAAGAATTACTAAAAAACCCTACATGGATTTTTGCAATTTTGGCATAAATGTTATAACCCACCCCCCTTTCATTTATTACACTTACATCTCTCCAAGAAAAAAATTTGCAAAGTTGGAATTATCTCTAAATGGAGGTCGTGATGACAAAGATATCATCATTTGAGATGTTTTTGATGGTATTAATGAGCATCCACAAGATGCCCTTAATTACGCAGGGTGCCAAACGGGAATCTTGTAACTTCATTGCCAAACGCCCTAAAAGCATCATCTAATCACTTCAAAGAGGACTCCTGATCGACTACAATTTTCATCCGCAATCGAACTGCATCGAGCTCATAGGCATTTCAGCGCCGAATAATCATTACACAATTACTAAAATAACCTCACGCGGGATTATTGCAATTTTTGGCAAATGGTAAAGGCTACAATCGACCACTTTTTTCATTTACTATATTTAGAGATTCCAAGATGAAAATTTTCAAGTTGGTTCTTCTCAAATGTTGGTCTAATGAGGGGAGATATCATCATTTTAAGTTTCAAGTGTTGAACGAGCACCCACAAGATGCCCTTAATTTTGAGGTGTCAAACGAGAATCATTGTAACTTAGCTTATCAAATTTAGAAATGCATGATTCCAAGTGTATTTCTAAAAAGGACTTGATTAATCTAATGATTCTCATGGGGCAGATGGAAACCCAGATCACTAATAGGCAATCCAAAAATGCCGATGAATCTTACGTGAACATATTAAATTACCTCAATGCTAATTTTGTTATTTGACAGAGTTAAAGGCAACTTCCTCTAATTTTTTCTCACTTATTATACTTTAAGCCTCCAACACAAAAACTGTGCTGAACTGCTCCCAAATCTGGGAGGTCATGAGGGATATGACTAGCTCACTTCTCTGACAGCACGAGCACCTAGAAGATGCCGATTGAGATGCCAACGAGAACTGCACTTCGCTCGTCAAACATCCTAAATGCACAATTCCAATCGTGTTTCTAAGAGGACTCGAGAACTACAACTTTCATCTCGCAATAAGAAACTTTGTGACACTCTACTGCACCAAAGTGTCGATTTAATCGATGCAATTACAAAATTAACCCCACGTGATTTTGAGATTAAGCATAGGTGAAGGCAACAAACCAATTTTCTCATTTATTATACTTTGATCTCTACAAGCGTATACTTTTAAAGTTGAATCATCTAAACTGAGGCCTGAAGAAGGAGATATCACCATTTGATGTTTGATGTTGACGAGCACCCACTAAATGCCCATACTTTTGAGGTGTCAACCGAGAATCCCTATAACTTCACCACTGCTCAAATGCACATTTCCAATTGTATTTCGAAGATGACTTGACGAACTAAATTTCTAATGTGCGATTTAAACCCGCATCAGCTCATAGGCACTCTGAAAAAGGCAGAGGCATCTTATGCAATTACTAAAATAACCATGTGCAAATTTTTGTTATTTCAGCACAGTGGAAGGCTACAACCCCCTCTTTTCTCATTTATTATCCTTGGATCTCTCCAAGACGATAATCTTGCAAGTTTAATGCCTCAAACGGAGGTTTGATGTGGGAGATATCATCATTTGAAGTTTTGATGGTGCACCGAACACCCACAAGATGCCCTTAATTTTGAGGTGCCAAACGAGAATCGCCGTAATCTCGCCATCAAAAGTCCTAAATCTCTGATCTCCAACTCATCTTTCAAAAGAGAGCCTCGATGAAATACAATTCTCATGTGCAAGATACAAAAATCTAGATAAGCTCATAGGCACTCGAAGTGCCATGAATCTAATGTAATTACTAAAATAACCCTACATAGACTTTTTGCAATTTTGGCATAGGTGAAGGCTAAAACCCACCTCTTTTTCCATTTATTAACTTAGAGTTCTCCAAGATGAAAGTTTTCAAGTTGAATAATCTAAAACGTAGGTCGGATGAGAGGAGATATCATCATTTGAAGTTCGAAGGTCCACGGGCACCCACAAGATGCCCTTAATTTTGAGGTGCCAACCAGAATCACTCATCTTTGCCATCAAGTGTCCCAAATGCCCAACAAATTGTGTTTGAAGAGACTCGACTTAACTACATTCCTCTTGTGTAGTACGAAACCTGCATCAACTCATAGGCACTTCTGAAAGTGCCAACGATTTCGATGCTATTACTAAAATTACTGTATAGATTATTGCAATTTTGGCACGGTGAAGGCTACAACCTGATTCTTTTCTCATTTATTATACTAGAGACATGTAAAAAGATGAAAATTCTTCAAGTTGAATCGTCTCAAGCCGAGGTTGGATGAGGGAGATATCATCATTGAAGTTTGATGGTGGCACGAAAGCACCTGTCAAAAATTCCCTTAATTTTCGAGAAGCAAACCGTAAGCTTTGTAACTTTGCTATCAAATGCCAAAAAATGCTCTATTCAAATTTTATTTTGAAGAGGACTGGATGAACTACAATTCTCATGTGCAATACAAGCCCGGATCGGCTCATAGGCACTCTAAAAGTGTCAATTAATCGATATACTTACTCAAATAACCCTGTGTGGATTTTTTTGCGTTACGACGTAGTTGAATGCTACAACCCACATCTTTTCTCATTACTATACTTAGAGCTCTCCAAGACGAAAATTTTTCAAGTTGAATCGTCTCAAACAGAGGTCAAATGAGGGAGAGATATCATCATTTTAAGTTACGATAGTGCCTAACACCCACAAGATGGCCTTAATTTTGGTGCCAAAATCACTAGAACTTCACCGTCAAACATCCTAAATGCACGAGTCAATTTCATTTCTAAGAGGAATCGATGAATTGCAATTTTGATGTGCAATCAAAACCAGCATCAGCTCATAGGCACTCAAGAAAGTTCCAATAAATTTGATACAATTACTAAAATAACCTTAAGCATGGATTTTAGAGATTTTGTACAGTGAAGCAACAAACCACCTCTTTTCTCAATTATTATACTTAGAGATCTTCAATAAAAAATTCTTCTAGTTGAATCATCTCAAATGGAGGTCGGATGGGAAATATCATCGTTTGAAGTTACGATGGTTCATGGGTACTCACAAAATGCCCTTAATTTTGAGGTACTTAAGCAACCCATTATTTAACTTTGCTATCAAATGTCAAAAAATGCACAATTCCAATTGAATTTTGAAGAGGACTCGATGAACTACAATTCTCATGTAGTACAAAATCGTATAAGCTCATAGGCGCACCCAGTGTAGAGCAAATTTGATGTAATTACTAAAATAGCCCTACATAGATTTTTACAATTTTGGCACAAAGAAGGCTACAACCTACCTCTTTTTCTCATTTATTATACTTGAGCTCTCCGGGGATATAAAATTCTTCAAAATTGAATCATCTCAAACGGAGTTCTTAGATGAGGAAGATATCATCATTTGAAGTTCCCATGGTGCACTAGCACCCACAAAATGCCCTAAATTTTGAGGTACCAAAACGAGAATAGCCTTAACTTCAAGGGTCCAATGTTAGAAATGCACGATTCTAATTGTGTTTCAAAGAGGAGGCTGAACTACCATTCTCATGTGCAATACAAACCCATATCACCTGATTGGTTCTGCGAAGTCTTGGCGAAGAACAGTAAAATAACTAAAATAACCCTACATGGATTTTTTTGCAATTTCTTTTATTACGGAGTGGCTACAACCCCCCTCCTTTCTTATATATTAGCATTAGATCTCTCCAAGATGAAAAAAAATTTGCATATTGAATTGTTCTCAAAGCAGTCGGGTCAGAGGAAGATATCAACATTTGAAGTTTAATAGTAGGCTTTCGAGCACCCACAAGATGCCCTTGAGTATGAGGTGCCAAATGAGAATCGTTGTAACTTCACTGTCAAACATCCTAAAGTGCGATTCCAATTGCATTTCAAAGAGGACTCAACTAACTACAATTTTCATCTGCGATGTAACCAAGATCAGCCCTCATAGGCACTTCAAAGTGTTAACTTGAATCATACAATTACTAAAATAACCCCCGCATTTATTTCTGCAATTTGCATCAGTGTAGGATACAACCGCACCTCTTTTCTCATTTACTATACTTAGAGATCTCCAAGATGAAAACCTTTCAAGTTGATTCTTCTCAAATGGAGGTCGGATGAGGGAGATATCATCATTTCAAGTTACGATGGTGTATCGGCACCCATAAGATGCCCTTAATTTTTGGTGTCAAATGAGGAATCGCTTTAACTTTTCTGTTAATCTCCAAAAATACACGATTCCAATTGCATTTAAGAGGACTTGATGAACTGCAATTCTCATGTGCATTACAAAACCCGAGATCAGCTCAGCACTCCGGAAAAGTGCCGGTGAATATGATGGGAATTATTAAAATAACCTAGTGCAGATTTTTGCCATTTTGACATAGGTAAGGCTACAACCCACCTCTTTTCTCATTATTATACTTAGAGCTCTCCAAGATGAAAATTCTTCAAGTTGAATGGAAGTCTCAAATGGAGGTCGGATGAGAAGATATCATCATTTGAAGTTCTAATGGTATGAGCACCCACAAAATGCCCTTAATTTTGAGGTGCCAAACGACAATCGCTGTAACTTCACCTTCAAATGTTAGAAACGCATGATTACAATTATGTTTTGAAGAGAACTTCGACAAACTACAATTCGGATGTGCAATACAAAACCCAAACCAACTCATAGGCACTCGGAAAAGTCTTTATTAAAACTATTGCAATTACTAAAGCCTAACTCGGCAAGGATTTTTTCAATTTTAGCAAAGGGTGAATGCTACAACCCACTCTTTTCTCATTTTATTATACTTAGAGCTTCCAAGACAAAAAATTTGCAAATTGAATCGCCTCAAATGGAGGTCGGATGAGGAAGATATATCTGCCAGAAGTTACATTGTGGACGAGCACCCACAAGATGGCCTTAATTATGAGGGTGCCAAACAGAGAATCGACTGAACTTCATTGTCAAACGTCCTACAAGCACGATTCCAATTATGTTTTAGTGGACTCGACTAACTACAATTTTTTATCTACGATGAAACTCGATCAGCTCATAGGCACTACGAAAGTGCCGACAAATCTAATACAATTACTAAAATAACTCACGCGTATTTTTACGATTTCCGACACGGTGAAGGCTACAAGCGACCTCTTTTCTCATTTACTATACTTAGAGATCTCCAAGTCAAAAATTCTTTAAGTTGATTTTTCTCAAATGGAGGTCGGATAAAGGAGATATCATCATTTCAAGTTCGATGGTGCCAGCACCACAAGATGCTCTTAATTTTGAGGTGTCAAACGAAATTCAGAACTTAACCCGTCCAAACATTAGAAATACATGAATCCAATTGTATTTGAAGAGGACTTGACGAACTACAATTCTCATGTGCGATTAAACCCGGATCAGCTCATAGGCACACCAAAAATGCCCACGAATCTTATGCAATTACTAAAATAGCCCTGCAAGATTTTTTTTATATTTTGGCACAGGTGAAGGCTACAACCACCCCTCTTTTCTCATTTATTATACTTAGAGCACTACAAGATGAAAATTTTTCTAGTTGAATCGTCTCAAACGGAGGTCGGATGAGGGAGATATCATCATTTGAAGTTCTGATGGTGCACGAGCATCCACAAGATGCCCTTAATTTTGAGGTGCTAAACGAGAATCGCTGTAACTTCGCCGTCAAAAGCCCTAAATGCATGATTCCATCTTTGTTTCAAAGAGGACTTGATGAACTACAATTCTTATATGCAGTACGAAATCCAGATCAGCTCATAGGCACTCACAAAGTGCCGATGAATCGATGCAATTACTAAAACAATCTGTATGGATTTTTACAATTTTGGCTTACAGTGAAGGCTACAACCCACCACTTTTCTCATTTACTAAGTTAAGACTCTCCAAGACAAAAATTTTGCAAGTTAAATCGTCTCAAACCTTGGTCGGATGAGGGAGATATCATCATTTGAAGTTCTGATGGTGCATGAGCACCCATAGGATGCCCTTAATTTTGAGGTGCCAAATGAAAATCGCTGTAACTTCACCATCAAATGTCCTAAATGCATGATTTAAATTATGTTTTGAAGAGGACTCGACAAACTATAATTCTCTGGCATAGCATCTAAACACAAATTAGCTAATAGGCACTGCGAAGTGCTAATGAATGACGATGCATTCACGAAAATTACCCTGCACAAATTTTTAAAATTTTGGCACGGTGAAGACTACAACCCAACTCTTTTCTCATTTATTTTACTTAGAGTTCTCTAGGAGAAAAATTCTTCAAGTTGAATCGTCTCAAGCGGAGGTCGGATGAGGAGATATCGTCATTTGAAGTTACGATGGTGCACGAGCACCCATAAAATGCCCTTAATTTTGAGGTGTCAAACGAGAATCATCAGTAACTTCATTGTCAAACTTCAAAAATGCATGAATCCAATTGCATTTTGAAGATGACTCACTGAACTACAATTCTCATGTGAAGCACAAAACCCGAGCAGCTCATAGACACTACTTAAAGTGGCGCGAATCGGCGAATTATCGAAATAACCCAGTCAAGATTTTTGGGATCTTCGCACGATTTAGCTACAACCCACCTCTTTTTCTCATTTATTATACTTAGAGCTCTCCAAGATGAAAATTTTTCATGTTGAATCATTTTAAGCGAGAGGTCGGATGAGGGAAAAATCATCATTTTAAGTTACGATGGTGCACAGCACCCACAAAATACCTTTAATTTTGAGTTGCCAAATGAGATTCACTTGTAACTTCACCGTCAAATGTCCTAAATGCATGATTCAAGTGCGTTTGAAGAGGGGACTTGACGAACTGCAATTCTCATGCGACGAAACCGGATCCGCTCATAGGCACTCCAAAGTGCCGACGAATCTGATGCAATTACTAAAATTACCTGCACTGAGTTTTGGAATTTTGGCAGGTGAAGATTACAACCCAACTCTTTTCTCATTTATTATACTTAGAGATCTCCAAGACAAAAACTCTTCAAGTTGAATCATCTCAAACGGAGGTCGGATGAGGGAGATATCATCATTTGAAGTTCTGATGGTGCACGAGCACCCACAAAATGCCCTTAATTTTGAGGTGTCAAACGAGAATCACTGTAACTTCATTGTCAAACTTAAAAAATGCACAATTCCAATCGTGTTTCGAAGAGGACTCGACGAACTACAATTTCATGTGCAGTATAAAACCCATATTAGTTCATAGGCACTTTGAAAGTTCCAACAAACTGATGCAATTACTAAACAACCCTATGCATTTTTTTGATTTCGTCACAAGTGAAGTCTACAACCCACCTCTTTTCTTATTTTCTATACTTAGAGCTCTCTAAGGTAAAATGTTGAATCGTCTCAAACGGAGGTCGAGTGAGGAGATATCATCATTTGAAGTTCGATGGTGCACGAGCACCCACACGATGCCCTTAATTTTTGAGGTAAACGAGAATCATTGTAACTATCCGTGAAATGTCCTAAATGCACTATTCCAATTGCATTGCAAAGAGGACTCAATGAACTACAATTCTCATGTGCAGTACAAAACCCAGATCAACTCATAGGTACTCCAAAAGTGCCAACAAATCTGATGCAATTATTAAATTCACCCTGCATAGATTTTTATGATTTTGGCATAGGTGAAGGCAATAAACCACCTCTTTTCTCATTTATTAAACTTAGAGCTCTCCATGAAAACAATTCTTCAACTTGAATCATCTGAAACGGAGGTTGGATGAGGGAGATATCAACATTTGAAGTTCTGATTGTGCACGAGCATCCATGAAATGCCCTTAATTTTGAGGGCCAAACGAGAATCGCTATAACTTCATCATCGCAAACATCCCAAATGCATGATTCGGTGTGGTTTAAAGAGGACTCAATGAACTACAATTCTCATGTGCAATACGAAACCTAGATCAGCTCCTCTAGACTCTCAAAAGTATCGATGAATCGATGCAATTACTATAACCAACCTGCATAGATTTTTTATGATTTTGACATAGTTGAAAGCTACAACCCACCTCTTTTCTCATTTATTATACTTAGATCTCCCCAAAACAAAAAAATTCAAGTTGATTCATCTAAAATGGAGTCGGATGAGGGAGATATCATCATTTGAAGTTCGATGATGCACGAGCACGCCACAAGATGCCCTTAATTTTGAGGTGCCAAGCGAGAATCGTTGTAAGTTCACGTCAAAAGTCCGAAATGTACGATTCCAATTGCGTTTCAAGGGACTCGATGAACTACAATTCTCATGTGTAGTATAAAACCTAGATTAGCTCATAGGCACTCCAAAGTGCCACTGAATCTGATGCAATTATTAAAATAACCTACGTGGATTTTTCACGATTTTTGCATAAGTGAAGGCTATAAACTGTCACACCCCAAACCACCTGGGAGGATTTAGGTAGGTAACCTGAATTGCATTACGAAATCCGCCAAATACCATGGATCTAGAAGCGATTAATCCAATCACAGACACACACATTCACCATAATTGTCAAACCCTACTCTGTTGGTTGGAATTTGATTGAAGGACAGGAACCCTAATCGAGCAACCAAGAACAACTGGAGTATCACTCCGAGGTGATTTGGATTGATAGAGAAACCCTGTGTGGATCATCCTACATGCACATCAGTAGGTGGATAGCACCACCAAATGTACAGGCTTATTGCATGATGTATGGCCCGAACCCGGTAATCTCTCTCCTCCCCATAACTATAGGACCCACTTCTGAAAAAATATGTAAAAACCTCTATAAGGCATGTGGGGACAATACCTTGGCAAGGGTTAAACCCTTGTGCAAGCCCCACGTGAATTTTAGCTTGCTAGAATTCTCTCGGGCCATGGTAATGGGCAATGCGGACAAGGCCGGTGGCATCGCCATGAGTGAAACAACATATTTTAATGGTTTTAAATTATGGGGACCACCCATATGAACATGGGCACCCTCCATAGATATAGGGGAGTCTGAGGGACCACCTCATACCCTTGGTTCACTATGGACCCCACCAGTGTGCCCAGAATCACTCAGAATCAGTTTAAAAATTGATTTTCAAAAGAAGCCTTCACAGCCAAACAAGCCTCAGTGAAGGCTGGGCCTATAAATAGGTGAGCTTTGGGGTCATTTAGAGCTCTTGTTACTGCTCATTTCGTGGAAAGGAAAAGAAGGGAGAAAGGAGAGAAAGAAGAGGAAGGAGAGGAAGAAAGAAGAATAAGAAGGAAGAAGGAGGAGCTGCCACCCCCATCCAAGGCTAGTTTGAGCTCTCTCAAACCTGCTCGGTATAAAAATACCTGTATATGCCTGTTGTCCCCATTTCTTCTCTATGTTTGATGTGTCCCTGCTCCCTCGGTAGCCCAAAACAAGCTAGGGTTTGCCTCCGGGATGCCTCCAGATCTCGCCATGCAAGCATAGAGCATGGAAGATCTATAATTTTTCTTAAATTTTATGAGTCTCAGTTTACTATTCTTGGAGCCAAATTCTGGCTATGCGGCTGCACCTTTGCCGGATGCTCGCTTGATTTGTGATTTGGAACCCTGGATGCAAGCTAAGGCTGCAAGACCTAGCCCTAGGTGGTAGCAGCCCCCGAACCATGTTGCATGTGTAAACCAGCCTTACATGTGGCTGCTGTCGAATTCCAAATTTGGGAAAACCTGTGATACTATTCCTTTGGGTTATGCGGGCAGCCTGGCAGCCAAATGGTTAGTTTGATGGAGGATTCATTTGGATCATGAGGTAGACCATTCCAGGGGCTACCTGACCCCCTAACATGCTAAGGGATCAGATTTGAGCATAGTCTAAAAAGCCCAACCTTGGGAACTCAACCCAATGTCGATTTGAGGGCACCGACGATGCATGCACCCAATGCCCAGAGGCCATCGCCCAGTGAAGGTTTTCTACGGGGAATGCTGTTCGACTTTGGGGACCTCAACCATTGGCCATGTGACACTGTGGGAGGATGGGAAATGACATAAATGCCCTTCCCCACATCTTGTCCTAATGTGGGTATTCTCAAACCCTGCCCCTAGCGGACCGTGGAAATTTTGATGAAGGATTGGAACCCCGATAGAAGCAACCAGGATCACTATGGAGCATCACCCCGGTGACTTGGATTGATGAAGAAACCTGTGTGGATCATCCTACATGCCTGACAAGAGGTGGACAAAGAGACCCTACAATGTACAGCTCATTGCACGATATATAGTTTAGATCCTGGTAATCTCTCTCCTCCTTATAATGGTGGGCCCACACTCTATAAAAGTGTGTAAAATTCCCTATGGGGCATGTGGGGACAATACCCTGACCAAGGGTCAAACCCCTGTGCAAGCCCATTGAATTTTAGCTTGCTGGAATTCTCTGGACGATGGCACTGGGCGATGCAACAAGGCCCAGTGACATCGTCCAGTGGGTGTTTCTGAATATTTTATTGGATTTTAATTATGGGCACCACCCAATATGAACATGGGCACCCTCCATAGATAGAGGGAAGTCTGAGGGACCACCTCATACCCTTGGTTCATTGTGGACCCCACCAATGTGCCCAAAATCAGTCAGAATCAGTTCAAAAATTGATTTTTAAAAGGGGCCTTCTCCGACAAATAGGCCTCAGTGAGGGCTGAGCCTATAAATGGGTGGCCTTGGGCTCATTTTAGAGCCCTTGACATATCTGAAATCCATGGGAGAGAAGAGAGGGAAGAAAGGAGAAAAGAAGATGAAGGAGAAGAAGAAAGAAGAAGGAAGAAGGAAGGGGGATTGCTTGTGCCTTGCAACCTTAAGCCTGAAGCCGAGTTCTCTCGGCCATCTTAGGTATACATCGCATACCTACACATGCCGTCCCCTTCTCCTCTTGTGTTTTTCTTATTTAAGCCTTCTCTGCCAGCCAGGAATATTGGGGGAAAGCTAGGTATGGCTCCCGGATCTGCCATGCAAGCTTTGTGCAAGGAAGATCTGTGATCTAGGTGTAATTTCGATGCGCTAACATGCTTTTGTGGGAACCAAGCGGCGTGCACTGGCTTGCGCTTTGCCAATTTCCACATTGCCCTATGATTTGGAACCCGGGTGCAAGCTAGGTTGCACGAACCTAACCCTAGGTAATCACAGCCATGAAACCCTATTTTGCATCCATTTCCAGCCTTGCATGTGGCTGGAATTGAATCTCCAAGATTGAAGAAAAACCCTATGACACTATTCTTTGGGTTGTTTGGGCAGCCATTGGCGGCTAATGGTGGGCCCGATGGGGATCCATTAGGATCAAATTGAAGGTCATCCCTAGGGCTACCTAACCCCCTAACATGCGAGAGGATCAAGATTCTTGGAATGATGATCTGACACTGGGGATCTCACCCAATGGCCTTTGGACAATTTGTGGAAGGTTAGGGAAATGACCAAAAGCCCTTTCGCACATCTTGTCCTTGGTGGAGGAACACTTTGGAACCCTAGTGGGTCCCGCAGGTAAAGGAAATCCTATTGTGCTTGGTCTTGCGGCTCGGGCAATGGGCTGTGGACACCACACGTAAGCCTGATCCGAGTCTAGGTCGTGTACAACTATTGAAAATGACCATATTACCCTTGTGCCGTCGACTCTGGCCCATGCACCAGGACATGACCTAAGGCCCGGGCAAGGCCCGGTGATCCCAAATGAGTACCAATCATAACCGTGTCAACCCAGCAAGAGGCTTAGGTTAACCTAGGAGTACCGATTGATAGGCTGAAAACTTAATATGACAACTTTTGATTTATATCTAGGAATTGATCCTGCGCTCGAGGACAACAATCAAACTGCTATTGGAACTGAGTTTGCAACCGAGTATCTAGAACCAAACTCAGGTGAGTGAATAATGCTATCATATGTGCATGTGTAATTATGATGCTATGCCGGCTAATAAGAATTGAATTATATATGCTATGTTATTTACTTGCATTCAAATTACTCAAATCACCGTCTAATGGATGCGTTTGTTCAACACGTGAATTCTTAGATGATGATTGTGATTGTTAGACTAGATGCCGTAGTCGGCTTGGAAATGAGGCATGTGGTAGCCCGTAGAATGGGATGCGGTTGACACCACCCAACTCATACAATGCCATATAGACATTGGGTTAGAGTTTCATCACCCGTGCTACGCACCCTTGCCAACAGGGGTTTAAGTGTTGGATGCCTATCGGGGCGACCATCAAAAAATGAGAAAAGAAATGAAAAGAAATGAAAGAACACCGGAATGGTGCATGAAATGAAAAGAACACCGGAATGGTGCATGAAATGAAAAGAACACCGGAATGGTGAATATGGGCTGTAAGCCAAAGAAAAGAAAAGAGAAAAGAAATGGATTGCCTTACAGGTTAATCACAGAGGGCTGGTCGGACTGACCTTGGTGACTGATGCGGGAGCTGACTGGTCCTCTCCGACAACTCAATGGGTGTATCGCGGGAAGGGGTTAGAAGCCCACACCAGGGATACATGTATTGGGGATTATAGTAGCACAGACCGGACTTAGTTGTATTGTTAGGTGGCTAATAATAAACTGGACTTGCACATCATCTAGGATCATATGAACTATGAATTATGATTGCATGTTCATGCATGATGATCTTATTTGCTCACAAGCTCAGTGGGGCTCACACTCTATTATACAAATTTTTCTTAGATGATTTTGCAGATCGATGCCAGTGTGACATGGAGGCTTATCTCAAGGAGGAGAGTCCAAGTTGTTACAATGATGTTGGTGTGGACCCCGACAGAGGTCATACCGATCCTACATACTTTCTCGGTGGTCATTGATGAAGACCGTTGAGAAGTGCTTCTGATGCTTTACGGCTTAGGGACTCCTTTTGAGTTGTCGGGGAGACTATCCCCGTCTCGGACTTGTGGGTTTTGTAGTAGATTTTACTTCTTTTTCCTTTTGGGGTTGAGTATGCTCACCCTGTATATATTTATGTATGTAGTTATGTTCTTGTCGCTTTGTCTTTATGTTTGTGGGTTGGTGGAAAATGTATAAACTTTCTATGTATATAGTATCATCATTTCCCCGTATCACTATGCTTCCTTTTATTATTGAAATTGTAGGTTATCTACAAGACTCTTGATCTTACTTATGGTAATGAGATGAATGTAATTCCATGAATGTAAGCTTAATCGCTTCTAGATCCATGGGATTTGGCGGATTGCCGTTATGCAATTCGGGTCACCTACCCAATCCTCCTAGGGGTGCTTTAGGGTGTGACTGAGCTTGGTATCAGAGCGTGAGGCTCTTCTTACAATCATGGAGTGCAGACTAGGACTAATAAGCTTGAAATAATAAAAATATGTAATAATTAAAAACTATAGGGGAGGTAGTTGCAATTAAATAAAAAGATCCATAATTTCCATTAGATAAAGAAAATCGTGGCCAAGCCACTACATAAGTTTCATTGTAACCTGAAAGTTTAACAAGTATATAGCTGATAAAGAAACACAAAAATTTGAAACATTCTAAAGAAAGAAAAGTACACAAGCATAATAGAAGGAAAATAGCACTAAACACGTAGTATGGACTGGCAGGAGTTGATCAAGAACTACTCGGTGGGAGGTAAGTCATCCTGAGAGGAGGCTGTGTCGCAAGAGTTAACCCCGTAGAACCTATCCCAGAGTCAGGCTGCTGCTCCACGGAACCCACTCTACTCTCTAAGGAAGAGAAGCCCTGGTCAGCCTGATCGCCATAGCAGAAGTCAGTACCGAGGCTCTGAAGTGTGTCATCATCCGGAGCCCACTCAAGGTCTTGGAACACGAGAGCTGGTGGCACCTGGTCGTCTCATATGCAGGTAAGTCAACCAAGCCGAGGTGTCAAAATCCTCGAAATCACCTGGACCTATACCCTGCTCCTCTACATGTATGCCCTGGGTGTCTCCCCCAATGTTCCCCTGCTCCTCTCCAAGCAACCCCTCATCGAGCACATCACCACCCTACTCCTCCACATCCTGCTGCATCCTCTCCAGGCACCTTCATCTTTAGAATGGAAGTCTTGCTCTATGGGCCTGGATCGGGTTTTTATCAACATACTCACCCTCCAATGGAACCCCAAAGTAACTAAGATCAAGTAAGGAACTTCCCATAAGGAAGGTTCCTACTCGCTGGGTTCCTAGATGGTAAAGCATCACCTGAAGTAAAAGATATGGAAGGTTTATAAGCCCGGACCTCCTTCCAGCCTCCCAAGAGACATGATGTGATGTACGCCCTCATCATGGATATGCTACCTTGTTATCGCCTTTAGGGTAAATGTTGTAGGTTACACACCTCTCCCTGATCCACGCAGAACCGGGTTTGTAAGTTTTAGACCTAGGTGTGCTGTGACTGTCCAATGCTTTGAAGACCATCCTCTTGGTCTCCAAAGAGAACATATCCGAGATGTCTATCCGAGTGCGATAGTAAACCATCTCTCCCGTGTCTTGCAAACCCAAAATCTCCGTAATAGGGTAGTGGTCAGCTTAATATCTATTCCTTCACCCTCTCTCCCTCAAGTCTCCGGGTACTAGAAGGCCCTAGGTTCTAATAAAAGTACCCGGAACCAAGAAAGGATAGCATGGCTCTGGGTGCCAACATGGGGGTCCAACCCAAAATGTTGAACCTAGTATAGAGATTGTATTGATGAAAGTCCTCTACCCGGACTACCCGACCATTCACAATCTTCAAAGATTGAAATTTTCCACTCCTTAGCATATTTGTACCTAGAGAAGAGGAAATGATCCAAGTTGGGTTCCTCTGGGATAAAGAATCATCACTAGGAGATGAAGGAGGTACTATGGATGCCGAAGAATCCTCTGACTGGTCTCAACCCGTAACGCTTAAGTGGGCTACCAATTTCCTAGCCGTACAAAGTGGCTTGTGGACATTTTCTACAAAAAAGAAGAAAATAACGTAGTTAGGGCAAGAAAGTTTACCAAAACCCTAACCTAAGCAAGAGGGAACAAAAAGAATTCAAAAGAAAAAGACAAAGTAACTAAGAAACTCACCTAGGTACATGTAGGTTTGTGATTGACTCGAGGAAATGCCAAGATTTTGGTGTTGAGATGGTCCTACCCTCAAAGTAGTTCTCCCAGGTGCTTAGAGAGGTTTAGAAGAAGTTATAAGTCAAATGGGGCCTCTCAGATATAAAAGCCTGTGCCCGATTCTCGGGGCGATGGCATTGGGGCAATGTGTGGCACCCCGGAGGGAATCTTGGCCGGTTTTTGGAGTTTTAGCTTATGGAACCTTTGGGAATACCTAAAAAGTGACCTTAGACAACACTAAAAATACAGATTTTATTAATGTTTAAGAAAAAAATAATAATAATAAAATAATAAAACTCAAAATGACCTAAGAGGCAACCAACCTAGTCTTCTTAAGGTCAACAGTATGAAATTTCACATGGTTTTAGTGGAATGCCATAGGCACTAGAAACATTTGGTGTATATAATTAAACTAATTACTTAATATATTTATATAAAAATGAATGTACGTGTATGCTAATTATAGGTTATGGTGAGTACTTACTTGATTATTACATGTTTTGAATATTGTGATATACAACTGACTGGTGCAGCACATGTAAATCGATATTGTTACTTAGGTATGTTGTACTCAAGCACATGTACCACGGCAGGAAGCACAGATCTTACTTTCTCGAGAGAATAGGTCAACTAAAAATAGGTTGTCTAACCAATCAAGCACTTAGACGCTATGTACCGAGCCAACCCAAGGGTCGGAATTTTAAACTATGTCATTTAAATTTTAATAGATATGTACGGGAATCTTTTAATTAAGTTTAGCCGGATACTTAACCATTCCCCATTACAGACCCATTACTTGGGCCAGACCGGAGGCCCTCGCAATATGATTTATATTAGACATCTACTTAGAGAGATTGAGACTCGGAGCACAAGTAGTACGTTCTGGTCAGTATAGTCCCAGCTGGATTTATTTAGCCATCATCGCCATTAGTGGACCAAGAGTCAGAGTATTTTATGACCTTAGCTAAAGAGGTAAGAGCCGACATAGAATTTCGCTTTACATGGAGTTTCAGACTGTGAAGAAATCGAGATGCTTATTCATAGATCGGGTAAATAAATAAAAGTCTTTTATTTAAAAAATTTAAATCTTCATATAGTGCCATGCATAGCATATTGATACATAAAATGCATAAGAAAGTGAAACATAATGCAATCACCCAATAAGACACATCACATAATAAACCAAGACAATGTAATCTAACAATCCACCTAATGGTACGACTCATGAAACTCATTGGAACCGGGTGGACTAGACTTGTACCTACTCTAGTTAGGAAATAATTTTTGATCCATACTGATGCAGGCTGGAATATTGAATGCGTTCCCTTTTCGTAGAAGCAATAATGGTTAACACCAAGAGGTTCCTTGGTGGTCGAAGTAGAAAAAACAACCTTGGAGTTGTACCGGGAGGTCAACCGCCAATGGGATCCAGGCTCAAAATCTTGAAGCATCGGCTGCTTCATCAAAATGACCTACCGGCTGCTCAAGCCACTATCCTACACCTCAGCCAATGCTTTCAGGGGGGGACGCTGACTCCGCTTCATGACCACTATGGATATGGATCATGCAATGAAGAACAAGAATTGCTTGGTCAAATGTCAACCTTTGCCCGCAAGCAATGATGCACTAACGCGCTACACCACCACACCACCACCCAACCGACCTGTGCTATTTGCACCACCCCGTGCCTCAGCATTTAGCTGAGAACTCTATCGCTGGCAAGTCAGGAAAGATTTAAGAAACTTCAACCGCCTACATTTTCCAAAAACAACTTCCTCAAGCAATGCAGCCGAATGATGGATCTGCTCCTAGAGAAGGCATTTACGTGCTTCGAAAGGTACTCGAACGCACAAAATTGATATGTGCGGGTTATCGCTGCAGAATGAAGTCGAAGCCTCGTGGAAAGCTACTAAACTCCACTCTGGAAGCCACTCATCCGAATTTTACGTGGGACCAATTTATGAAAGTTTTTTTTCAAGAACTACTCCCCGTAGAGTTTCAGGGACAGGAAAGCAGTAATTCATCGCACCTGGTGCAAGGAACCAAGCTCGGCACTAGATTAATAATAGTGATTTGAGGACTTGTTCCATTTTGCTCCGTGAGCACCCGAAAGGAGAAGTTAGTAAGGCGAAGAAATTTGAAAAAGGACTCACAAGACTCTAGATTGGATCAATGTTGTCAACTGCGGACATTAGGGATAATGCCTAGAGGGTCGATAAGGCAAAACCATGGAAGATAGATTTAAGGAGAAAGAGAAAGAGAAAGTTAGACGTCAGTCTTCAGGCAAAAGGCTAAACAATTTCTGTGACCTATGCCTAGCCTAACAAAGATTTGGTTAACCATTCCAGGTTCGTCTCGACTCAGATCAGAGGGCCGGGAACGGGGTTAGAACCCTTTCCGCCCCCACATTTAATCGACCTACTCAACCGGCGATGAGCTAAGCGACAACAAGAGCTTTGCCAAATTACCAAAGAATAAGTCAAGTGAGCCAAGCCTCAACACCCGCCGCTCCACCCTTTAAGTGTCTTCTTTAAGAACTACTTCGTGAGAGCTTTAGGGACAAGAAGGAAGTTGCAGTTCTCTGCACTCGTGCAAGGAACCAAGTCCGTGCTGGACTACCAGCAGCAGTTCAAAGATTTATTCCACTTTGCTCCAGAACACCTGAAAGGGGAAGCTAATAAGACGAAGAAATTCGAAAAAGGACTCAAACCAAAGATTGGGTCTATCTTATCAATTCTGGATATTCGGGACTACGCACAAATGGTCGACAAGGCGAAGACTATGGAAGAAAGATTGAAAGAGAAAGAGAAAGAGAAAGCTACAACATCGCCCGGCTTGGGCAAGAGGCCAAGCAACTATCAAATCTTTGGTTGGCCGAACAAGGTTTTCTGAGGAGCTAGTTCGAGCCCTAGCCCGACTCAGTATTTTTGGCCAGATGTGGGCCAGAAGCCTTTTCGCCCCACTTATAACCGATCTGCCCAGCCAACTACAAGTCAACTACAACTGCAGCTTCGCCAGCCCAACCTGCAACTAGCCAAGTGAGCCAGGCCATATCATCAGCCGCGCTGTCCAACAGATGTTACATGTGCCACAAGGTAGTACATATGGCCAAAGAGTGCATACACCATGGATACAACACTTACTCGCCAAACCAATCCCATGCTCGACCCTTCCAGCGGGACAATCAGACTCGAGGGAAAGTGTTTGCGCTGACTAACAACGAAGTGGAGGCGAATCCCAAAGTAATGACAGGTAAGTCCACTGAACACTACTAAATTGTCGAAAATCACCTGTGCATGCAAGAAACTTAATTGCATCCCTAATCTTATTACAAACCTTAGGTACACTGATTGTCTCATCCGTCCCCATGCGAGTACTATTCGACTCGAGCGCATCCCACTCTTTTGTGTCCACCACCTTTGCGAGCAGGATGACTATTCAACAAAGAGACATTGGGCACGTTTTAGTAGTCATTACACCGACCGGTAGTGTCGTGAACCTAAAGGAAGTCTATGACCCCTATCTGGTGGAAATTTTTGGAAAGAACTTAACCGCATAACTGATTAAGTTCGACATGAAGGACTTCGACATGATACTAGGCATGGATTGGCTATCCGCCTATGGAGCGAATGTCATATGTATGGAGAAGAAGGTTACATTCAAGCTACCAAAGTGAACCGATGAGGAAGCCCAAAAGAATAACCATATCCGCCTTCTAGGCGCAAAAGATGCTAAATGATGGATGTCTGGGTTATTTGGCCACGGTAATGGATACCAAGGCAAAGATAAAGCCATTGGAAGAGCTGGACATCGTTAGGGAATTTCCTGACGTTTTTTTAGAAGATTTGACCCAGCTACCGCCTGATTGTGAGACAGAGTTCTTTATCGATCTGATTCTTGGCGCCGCACCAGTATCCAAGGCATTGTACCGAATGGCACCAATTGAATTAAAAGAGTTATAGGCCCAGTTACAAGATCTGTTGAAGAAGGGTTTCATACAACCTAGCGTGTGTCCCTGGGGAGCACCTGTGCTATTCGTGAAGAAGAAAGATGGTAGTATGCGTTTGTGCATCGACTATCGATAACTGAATAAACTAACGATAAAAAATTGATACCCATTACCACACATCGATGACCTATTTGATCAACTGCAGGGAGCAAGAGTCTTCTCCAAGATAGAACTTAGGTTCGGATACCACCAATTGAAGATCAAGAGTAGTGATATCCATAAGATGGCGTTTAGAACTCCATACGAACATTATGAATTTCTAGTAATATCATTCGGATTAACCAACACCCCGACAACATTCATGGATATGATGAATAGAGTGTTCCATGATGTGTTGGACAAGTTCATCATTGTGTTCATCGATGACATTTTGGTGTATTCTAAGAGTGAAGAGGAGCATGCTTGACACCTTACTTTCGTGTTGCAGCGATTGTGGGAGTACCAGCTGTTCGCCAAGTTTAGCAAGTGCAAATTTTGGCTCCATCAGATTGGATTCTTAGGGCACATCATCACCAAAGACGGCATCAAAGTAGACCCAGACAAGTAAAGGCGATTCTCGAGTGGGAGACTCTGAAGAATGCCACTGAGATCCAAAGCTTCCTTGTTTAGCTGGGCACTACCATCGATTTATCAAGAATTTCTCACGCATCTCGGCACCTATGACAAAGCTAACAAAGAAGGGTGCAAAGTCTGAGTGGAATGATGCTTGCTAGAAAAGCTTCCAAGAGTTAAGGAATCAATTGGTGACGGCACCAGTTTTGACTATTCCAGATGGCACCGAAAGAATGGTGGTCTACATTGACGCATCCCGAATAGGATTGGGTGACGTGTTACTGCAAAAAGGTAAAGTGGTCGCCTATGCCTCAAGGCAGTTGAAGAAATATGAAAAGAACTACCCCACTCATGACCTAGAGTTGGCTGCAGTAGTCTTCGCGTTGAAGATATGGTGACACTATCTCTATTGTGAAAAGAGCGAGATCTCTAGCAATCACAAGAGTCTGAAGTATTTTTTCACCCAGAATGAGTTGAATATGAGATAGAGACAGTGGTTAGAATTGGTGAAGGACTATGACTGTGAGATTCAGTACCACCCTAGCAAGGCCAACGTAGTGGCAGATGCGTTAAGCAGGAAATCCCAAACAGCATCCCTCGCTTCCTTGGTTGTAAGCGAGCAACTGATAGAAGAAGCTCAGAATTTTGATCTGAAATTTATGATCGAGGGGATGGCTATGCAATTAGCAGCCATAGACATACAGCCATCAATTCAGGAAGAGATAATTGAAAAGCAGCCGAAAGACCCCGATCTAGCCAAGATAATCTAGGAAGTGCAGCATGGAGTCCACAAGGACCCAGACTTCTCACTGGCCCATAACGGGGCATTAAAATTCAGAGATAGATTGTGTGTGTCTGACGACTATAATGTGCAAGACCGAATTCTTAGGGAGGCACATAATTTACCTTATTCAATTCACCCTGGAAGCCCAAAGATGTACAAGGATCTGAAGAAGTACTATTGGTGGATTGGAATGAAGCAAACCATAGTGATATACATGTCTGAATGCCTCACCTGTCAGCAAATAAAAGCGAAAAGACACAGACCATATGGACTATTGCAGCCGCTCCCTATTCCCGAGTGGAAATGGGAAAGAATTACCATGGACTTCATAACCAATCTACTCAATACCTGGAAAGGGATGAATGCAATCTGGGTAATTGTGGACGGACTGACGAAAGTGGCTCACTTCATTCCCATCAGAATAAACTATTCGATGGAAAAGGTCGCCCAACTATACATTGAGAATGTAGTCCGCCTACATGGTGTACCTATTAGCATTATATCCGACAGGGATCCCCAATTTACCTCAAGGTTTTGGATAAGTCTGCAAAAGGCACTGGGATCTCAACTAAATCTCAGCACGGTTTTCCATCCTCAGACGAACAGATGGTCCGAAAGAACAATCTAGACTCTGTAGGATATACTCAGAGCCTGCATATTGGAAATGAATGATAGTTGGGATGCTCACATACCCTTGGTGGAATTTGCATACAACAACAGCTACCACTCTACCATTGGCATGGCACCATATGAAGCTCTTTATGGTCAGAAGTGTCGGACCCCTTTGTATTGGGATGAAGTCGGGGAACAGAAGTATCTTGGGCTCGAAATGACACAAGCAACACATGAGAAGGTAAATATAATCAAAGAAAAGATTAAAGTGGCCCAATCAAGCAGAAGAGTTATGCCCACAATCGGAGGAACAATATAGAATTTGGGGTCAGAGAGAAGGTATTTCTCCGAGTATCTCCAATAAAGGGGTTGCTACGCTTCAACAAGAGGGGTAAATTGAGCCCAAGATTTATTGGTCCTTACGAAGTCCTCAACAAAGTGTGACCCGTAGCATATCGATTGGCCTTACCACCATCCTTGTAGGGCGTACATGATGTTTTCAATGTGTCAATGCTAAGGATGTACATCAACAACCCGGCACATGTACTCTCAGCTGAACCTGAACAATTGGATGCAGATATAACCTATAAGGAGCAGCCTATAAAGATATTGGATAGAAAGGAACATTGTCACACTCCAAACCACCCCGTGGGAGGATTAGGTAGGTGACCCGAATTGCATAACGACAATCCGCCAAATCCCATGGATCTAGAAGCAGTTATTACATTCATGGTCGCACATTCATCACTTTACCATAAGCAAGATCAGAGTGTCGTAGATAAACTACAATTATAATAACAAAGGAGAAAGCGTAGCGATACGGGAATGATGATAATATATACATACATGTGTTTGTTCTGATACATTCCCCATACACCCACAAACTGAGAAGTAAAGCTGACAAGAACAACACCAAAGAAAATACATACATAAATATATATATACAAGGTGAGATACCTCAACCCCAAAAAGAAAAGAAAACTAAAATTGCACCACAAACAAGACGGGGATAACTCCTAACAAAACAAAAAGGAGCCCCCAAGACAAAAAGCATCAAGTATACTCTTCAATGGTCTTCATCAATGACCACCAAGAATGCATGCATCATCGACATGACCTTCGTTGGGGTCCACACCAATATCATCATAATAACCAGGGCTCTCCTCCTCGTAATGAGCCTCCATGCCACAGCAGCATCCACCTACAGAATCATCTAGAAGAAAAACATGTATAATAGAGTGTGAGCCCCACCGAGCTCGTGAGCAAAACATATCATTATGCATGCACATGCAACCATAATCCACATGATCCTACATAACATGCAAGTCCAGATTATTCATTAGCCACCTAGCAATACAACTAAGTAAGGTTAGTGCTACTACTGTCAAACCCTGCCCCTGATTGACTAGAATCTTGGCTGAAGGGCAGGAACCCCAGGCATAGCTTCCAAGAACACTGTGGAGTATCACTCCAGTGGTTGAGATTGATGAGGAAACCTTGTGTGGATCCTCCTACCTACCTGTCAGAAGATGGACAACTGACTCTTGCAACTGCACAGCTCACAGCATTATATATAGCCTAGACTCCAGGTATTCTCTCTCCTCTTCACATCTGTGGGACCCACCCTTGGAAATGTGTGTATAAGGCTCTAAATGACATGTGGGGATAAGGCCCTAACCATGGGTCAAACCCCTGTGCAAGCCCCACAGAGTTTCAGCCATGCTGAAATCTCTGGGCGATGCAGACAAAGCCCAAAGACATCGCCCAGAGTGCAAGATAGCAAATTAAATTGATTTTAAATTATGGGGAATACTCATCTTGGACATGGGCACCCTCCATAGGTAGAGTGGAGTCTGAGGGACCACCTCATACCCCTGGACCACTGTGGACCCCACCAGTGTGCCCAGAATCACTGAGAATCAATTTAAAAACTCATTTTGAAAAAGGACCTTAGCAGCAAAACAGACCCTAGTATGGGTTGGGCCTATAAATAGCAGTGCCATGGGTTCATTTAAACCCTTGGCTACTGTTCAAATTGTGGGGAAGGGTGAAGAGAAAAAAGAGAGAAAAGGAAGGAAGAAGAAGAAGAAAGAGAAGAAGGAAGGAAGGGAGGAGCAGCTCACACATCTGAGCTCTGATTTCATGGCACCCAAGCTCAGCTCAGGTATACAAATTTCTACCCATACCTGCTCCCTTTGATGCTTGTGTTTTGGATGATTTTCTGCTCTTTGGCAGCCCAAAACAGCTGGGAACTACCTAGAATTGCTCTAGATCTGCCATGCAAGTATGAAGCATGGAAGATCTGGGAATTTTAAGTAATTTTATAAGTCTGTTTTGCTGGTTTGAGAATCAAAACCTGGCTGTGCATAGTTGTACTGCCCAGTTTCACTGTTAGTTATCTGTTTAGAGCCCTGGATGCAAGCCCTGGCTGCATGGGACCTAGCCCTAGGTGGTAGCAGCCTTGGATCATCATTTTACACTTGTTTCTAGCTTTGCATGTAGCTAAAACTGAGTTTCATACCTGAAGAGAACCCTATGATACTATTTACTGGGCTGTCTTGGCTTAGATTCTTTCAAACTAAGTTTTATTCGGTTAGATTCTTCGCACCAATCTCAATCTGGCAGGGGTCCTATACCTCTTTCAAACTCACGATACTACCCGTCGGTGTGCTGACTACTAACTCGTGCCCGATGTCTCGCAGTTGATCTTTCATCTTACTTGCAAAAGTGGTGGAAACGAAAGAGTGGGATGCACCCGAGTCGAATAACACTCGTGCAGGTATGGTTGAGACACTCAGGGTACCTAGGGTTTATGCATAATCTAGGTTACATGAAGTAAACCAATTATTCCCTATAATTTAGTAGTGTTTAGCAACTTACCTGTCAATACATCAGGATTTGCCTCAACTTCCTCATTCGTTATTGTGAACACCTTTCCTCGCATCCGATTGTCCCATGGCTGAAAAGGTCTAGCGTAGGGCTGATTTGGCAAGTTGTTGCTATACCCACGTGATCTACATTCCTTAGCCATGTGCCCTTCCTTATTGCACACATAGCACTTATAGGGTGGAATAGCAGGTGTCGAGGCTTGGCTTACTTGACTTGTTGTTGGTCGGGCTGGCGAAGCGGCTGTTGTCGCTTGACTCGTAGCCGGTTGAGCAGGTTGATTGAAAGTGGGGAAAAAAGGGTTCTGACCCACGTTCGGCCTACGATACGGAGTCGGATTAGGGCCTGAACTTGTTCCTCAATAAGCTTTATTTGGCCACCCAAAAGTTTGAAAATTATTTGGCCTTTTGTTCAACCCAGGCGACGTCGTAGCCTTCTCTTTCTCTTTCTCCTTAAATCTGTCTTCCATTGTCTTTGCTATGTCGACCATCTGAGCATAGTCCCGGATGTCCATAATTGACAGTACTGATCCAATCTCAGTTTTGAGTCCTTTCTCAAATTTCTTGGGCATACTAACTTCCCCTTTCAGGTGCTCTGGAGTGAAATGGAACAGGTCTTCAAACCACTATTGGTAATCCAACACTGACTTGGTTCCTTGCACCAGTACGGTAAACTCAACTTCTTTCCTATCCTTGAAACTCTTCGGGAAGTAGTTCTTGAAGAAAACTTCTATAAATTGCTCCCACATGGGATTCGAGAGAGTGGCTTCCAAATTGGGCTTAGTATCCTTCCACCAAGATTTAGCCTCATTCTGTAACTGATAACCCTCACATATCAGCTTCTGTGCGTCCGTGCGCTCGAGCACTTCAAACGCCTTCTCTAGGGCACTAATCCACCATTTTGGCTGCATTGCCTCAGAAGTTATCTTGGAAAATGCAAGCGGTTGGAGTTTCTTGAATCTCTCCATAACCTTGGCGATAGAGTTTTCCGCTAAGGGTTGAAGCACAGGTGGTGGAAATAATACGGGCCGGTTGGGTGATGGTGGTGCCGCACGCTCATGCATCATGGTTACAAATTGCGTAGACATCTGACCAAGCAATTCTTGTTGTTGTTGCATGGTACGCATCATAGTGGTCATGAATGCAGTTACATCACCGGCTGCCACATTTGGCTGAGGTGCCGTAGCAATGGCTTGCACAGCCACTAGTGCCTCTGACGAAGCAGCCGATGTTTCAGAATTTTGAGCCTCAGCCCCATTTGGCAATTCAACCTCCAGTATAACACGAGGTTGTTTTCCTTTATGACCACCTCGTGAACTTCTTCTTGTGTTGACCATTGTTGCTTCTCTGAAAAGAGGAACATGTTCATTATTCCAATATTGTTTCTCGGGGTCAACAACTAATTCCTAGTTAGTGCATGTACATACCTAATCCATAGTTCCAGTGAATTTCATAAGTCACACCAGTAAGGTATATTGTTAGATATGTCTTCTTTGTTTATTACGAAGTATTTCTTTCATTTTTGTGTTCTGTTCTTAAACATTTTATATAATGATAAGCTATGCATGACACTATATGAGAGACTTCAAATTTTTAAGTAAAAGTCTTTTAGTCACCTACCTGGTCTAACAGGCAAGCTTCTGTAATTGCCAACTAGTAATGATGTTTTGCACATAATGGTAAGCTATATCGCCTCTAATCTCGTCTGCTAGGGATAGGTAAATGGCTCGACCCACAGGTTCATTGGCGTCCGCAGGAGCTGAGTAAACTACTAGTTGGTTTTCGGGCCGAGCTCGTATTTCACGTATCTGGATCAATCTTCTCCTTAGTTGCCTAATGTATCGCATGGTGTTAGGGTCTCCAGTCTTGGCTGAGGTAGTAGGTCTTGTCATAAAAATGTTCTAAGCATCAGGTTATACTTAATTAAAAGAATTAAGTACATGTCTACTAAAATTTTAAGCGACTATAAACGATAAAAATATAATTGGGTTAGCTCGAGGTACCTTAGTGTCTAAAGAGCTTAGATTGACTAGACAACCTATTAGATCCTAATCTTGGCTGACCTAGGCTGTGGGTATTGTAGGATCTACGCTCACTGCACGTCGTAAATACGTATTACAACATACCTACGTATCTATGTTCGGATTTGCATTGCATCACACCACTCAGTTCATACAAACACAGTATTAGGCACATAATATTAATTATTTACACACACACTGTTTCTTAAAAGTATATATATTTTTTATCTATCATTAGATATTTGTATCAAGATAAAAACAAGAAATTTCAAATTCTCATGTGTTCTACACCAAAAATTCTAGAGTAGTGTTATATTCCAACCAAATTGGGTCCATCTAATTATTTAATTTAATTAATTAATTAAAAAAAAAAAAATTTTTACACCTTACTTTTATTTTATAAAATTTCATATTTTCAAGTTTATTGAGGTTATTTGAGTCAAATTTGAGATTTCCATAAACTGTTACGCAAAAATAGCAGCAAAATAATCACTGGGCGATGTCTCTGGGCGTTAGATGCATCGCCCAGAGAATCGGGGCTCAGATATAACAGTCCAAGAGGGGCCCATTTCATTTCATTCTTTTCCTAAACTCCTCTAAACACCTAGGGCAGCTCTTTGGAGGGTAGTGTGACATTTTCCACACCAAATCCTCACATTTCTTCAGGTCTTTCTCGAATCCACGCAAGCTTTGGTAAGTTCTTTGGTTCTTTTCTCTACATTTCTTGGTTTCTCCTTGTTTTAGCTAGGTTTTTATCAATTTTTCCTTAGCCCTAACCATTTTTTTTTCTCTTTGTAGCCTAATGTCTAAAAGTCATTGCACGGCTAGGAAATTCGTAGCCCAGAAGAGGCTTCGGGTTGAGAACGAAAACTCATCCTCATCTACGGTGCAACCTTCTTCACATAAGGACGATTCTTCATCGGAGGAACCCGAGTTTGACCGATTTCTCTTCTCTAGGTATGAACACTCTAAGGATTGGGACAAGTTTAGGTCCCTAAAGATTGTGAATGGTTGGGTGGTACAGGTGGATGACTTCCATCAGTACAGTTTGGTTACTAGGTTCAACACCTTGGGTTGGGCCTCTATGTTATCACCTACTGAACCTTGTTATCCCAACTTGGTTCTGTATTTCTATTGTAATTTGGTGCCATCTGGGGCACAAGAGTTTGGACTAGAGAGCAGAGAGAAGGGAGTGGATATTAGGTTGACCACTGCCTCACTGGCAGGGATTCTGGGGTTGCCCAACACTGGGGAGAGGTGCTATTATAAACCCCGGGTTGACATTTCAGAGATGTTTTCATTGGAGACTAGGAGAAGAGTCTTCAAGGCATTGACTGGGTCTGAGAGCACACCTAAGTCAGAGGCTTCCTACAAGCCTAGTGCTCGCATCATCAATAGGTGTGTGACCTACAACATCTACCCCAAGGGCTGAAACAGGGGTAGCATTTCTATGCTGAGGGCTTATATCACTTACTACCTATTGGGAGCGGGCAGAGGAGGTCCAATGATAAACCTCCCATACTTACTGCTTCAGGTCATGCTATATCATGCATAGAACCCCTCTGATGGGAACCTTCTATATGGAAAGTTCCTCACTTTAGTCTTTCGGCACTTCGAGGTTCCTTTGAAGGGTGAGTATATGGAGAGAGATAGGTCTAGGCCTATCAACAAGAGCTCAATTTTGAAGATGAAGGTGCCAGGGGGTGATCCACAGGAGGAGGACCAGAGGGAGGTGCAGGGTGATGAGCAGCAGGGAGATGAGGAGTTAAGAGAGATGCAGGGTGGTGATGAGCATGGTGAGGAGCATGATGATATTGAGGGAGAGATTCAAGGCGAGGAGCAGGGCGACTTCAAGGGCATTGGCACACAGTTTACAGATCTGCCTGCTTATAAGGCGATGGGTGCTACTAGCTCGCACGTGCCAGAGCCATCTGAGTGGGCACAGGTGATGTCACGGTTCCAGGGTCTCAATACTCAGCTTTCTGACATGTCGACTAGGATGGATCAGGGCTTTTCATCCTTGGAGAGCAGAGTAGTATTTGTAGAGCAGCGCTTGGACTTTTGGGACAAATTCTACCGTGTTGACTCTCGCCAGTCACATCCTCCACTGAGCGACTTGCCTCTGCTGTAATAGTTCTTTCAGCCAGCACATGACTTTCCTGATACGTGGTCCAGACTAATCACATCTTTTTTTTAGCTTATATATATTTTTTTTGTTCAAGATGTATGTAGTTTTTTTTTTCCAGCTTATTTAAATATTTGAAAGTAGTACTATCAAACACTGCCCCTGACAAGTTGGAATTTTGGTTCAACGACAGGAACCCCCAATCAGGCAACTAGGATCACTGTGGAGCATCACTCCACTTAATTAGATCATTGAGAATGCTTTGAATAGGTTTCCCTATATACCTATTAGAAGATGGATAGCAGACCCCTGTACTTGCACAACTCACAACCTGATGTATGACTTGGATCCCAGGTAATCTCTCTCCTCCCTAAAATGGTGGGACCCACCTCTAAAAAATCGGGTAAAAATCCCTATTGGGCATGTGGGGACAATACCTTGACCTAGGGTCAAACCCCTGTGCAATCCCCCTTTGAACTCATGTTGCTAGAATTCACTGGGCCATGGCACCGGCCGATGTGGCAACACATAGAGACATCGCCCAGTGGCTGGTTTAGCACATTTTTAAACCACCCCACTTGACCATGGACACTCTCCAGTGATAGAGGGGACTCAGAGGGACCACCTCATATCCCTGGTTCACTGCGGACCCCACCAGAGATCCCATAATTGAACAGAATCAGTTCCAAAAATCAGTTTTTAAAAGAGAGACTGAAGGCAAACAGGCCTCAGTTGAGGCTAAGCTTATAAATAGGAGACCTTGGGCTCATTTTAGATCCCTTGGCAAATCTGAAACCGAGAAAGAAAGGAGAGAACGAAGAAGGAGAAGAAGGCAGGAGGAAGGAAGAGGGGAGAGCTGCAGTAGCCCATCTCAGGCTGATTCGAGCTCACCTACAACTATTTTCAGGTATAAAAATCATATACATACCTGTTGTTCTCTGTCTCCTTCCCTTGCATGCTGTGTTTTGTAACCCTGGGCAGCCCAGACAAGCTAGGGTTTGCCCAGTCTGGCTCCAGATCTACCATGCATGCATAGAGCATGGGAGATCTATGATTTTTATCACTTTTCATTAGGCACTTATGCTGCTGCCTTGGCCAAAATCTGGCCGTGCATGGTTGCACTGCCCAGATCCCCTTTTGGCTAATGGATTGAAGCCCAGACTGCAAGCTAGGGCTGCAGAAACCAAACCCTAGATGGTTGCAGCCCTGAAACCCTATTGAACATGCATATCCAGCCTTGCATGTGGCTGAATCCAAGATTTCAGGTTTGGCAAAACCCTTAACACTATTTATCAGGGTTATTTGGGCAGCCACAGTCAGCCTGACTGGAACCCTGATGATGAAATCGATTGGACCATGAGATAAACCATTGCAAGGGCCACCCAGATCCCCAAACATGCAGAGGGTCCAGTGTGGGCCCAACCCTGCAGGTCCAACCTTGGAAACTCAGCCCAAGGTCGATTCTGCAGGCACTGGGCGATGCAGCAAGGCCCAGTGCAAGGCCCACTGATGGAATCTTTCAGAAATGAAGGGGCAGATCTATAATTTCCTGATGGCCTTGATCCCTAGACACTGTGGGATGTGGGAAATGACAAAAATGCCCTTCCTCCACATCTATCCATAAATGAAAAATATTTTGGAACCCTAAGTTGGCCCCGCATGTGACTATGCACTGATGTGTTTGATTCTACATCACTGACCTAAAGTGGACAACAGTGTAATTATGTCATAGACTGTTGTGGGACCATGTTCTAACCTAGTGGCAAGTACTAGTATTATAAATGACCAATTTGCCCCTGTGCCCTAGCACTGGCCCATGCTCCAAAACATGACCCAAGGCCCCGGTGTAAGGCTCAGTATTTCCAAGAGTGAACCAATTAAACTCCAATTCGACCCAGTAAGATTAGGGTAACCCTAGGACTTCTAATGACAGACTGATAACTTAACATGACAACTTATGATTTACATCTAGGACTTGATCCCGTGCTCGAGGACAACAATCAGACAGCTGCTGGAACTGAATTTGTGACTGAATACCTGGAGCCAAATATTGGTGAGTGAATAATACTATCGTATGTGCAAATGTAATTATGATCTGATGTCGGCTACTAAAAATTGAATCATGATTACTGTGTTATTTACTTAAAATTCAAGTTACTCAAATCACTGCATAATGACTGTTGTTGATCAACACTGTGAATTCTATATGATGATTGTGATTGTTAGACTAGATGCCGTACTCGGCTTGGAAATGGGGCCTGTGGTAGCCCGTATTATGGGATACGATTGACACCGCTGGACTCATACGATGCCATATAGACATGGGGCTAGAGTTTCGTCACCCGTGCTACACACCCTTGTCAGCAGGGGTTAAGGGGCTGGATGCCTGTGGGGACAATTATCAGGGAGTGAAGAAAAAAAAGAATAAAAGAACACTGGAATGGTGCATAAGGGAAGAAACGGTTGTTTCCCTGGATAATCACAGAGGGCTGGTCGGGCTGACCAAGGACTAGTGCGCTGGGGCTGACTGGTCCTCTCTGACAACTCAATGGGTGTATCGCGGGAAGGGGTAACCAAGCCCACACCAGGGATACACGTATTGGGGATTGTAGTAGCACAGACCTGACTTAGTTGTATTGCTAGGTGGCTAATAATAAAGAATCTGGACTTGCATATGATGTAGATCATATGAACTGTGGATTGTGATTGCATATGCATGCATGATGGATGTTATTTGCTCACGAGCTCGGTGGGGCTTACACTTATATGCTGCTTTCTTCGTAGATGATCCTGCAGGTGGATGCCGCTATGGCATGGCGGGCTATCCCGAGGAGAGTTTTGGTTGTTATGACGATATTGGTATGGACCCTGACAGAGGTCATACCAATTCTGTATACATTCTCGGTGGTAATTGCGGATGAAGACCATTGAAGCGTGCATGTGATGTTTTGACTGGGAACTCCTTTTGGTTTTTTGGAGTTATCCCCATTCTGACTTGATTATTGTAGTTTTCTTTTCCTTTTCTTTTTGGGGCTGAGAATGCTCGCCCTGTATATATTTTTGTGTGTAGTACTGTTCTTATTAGCTTTTGTTTCTTTGTTATGGGTTGTGCGTGCCCGGGAGATGTATTAAACAAGATTTATTATGTATATATTATCACTATTTCCCGTATCGCTATGCTTCCTTTTTACTTTTAAATTGTAGACGTCCTGCATTACTCTGATCTTATTTATGGTTAAGATGTGGATATAGTTCCATGATCGTAAGCACAACTTCTAGATCCGTGGGATTTGGCGGATTGCCATTACGCAATTCGGGTCACCTACCCAATCCTCCTAGGGGTGGTTTTGGGATGTGACAGAGCTTGGTATCAGAGCATGAGGCTCTTCTTACGATTATGGGTTGCAGACTAGGACTAATAAGTTTTAAACAATAAAACATGCAAGAATTAAAAACCACAGGGGAGGTAGATGCAATGAAGTAAAAATGCAAGAATTTCATTAACTCAGTAATAGTTACAAAAGTTTGATTGCATAACTGCAATTCAAAAAGTACATAAACTGAAGACAAAGAAAGAAAAGTACATAAGCATAAGAAAATAAAAGTAGTCAAAACCATGTAGCACGAAAGTTTGGTACTATAGGAATTACTCTGTAGGAGGCAAGTCGCTCGGCGAAGGCTGAGTCTGACGAGAGTCAACTCTGTAGAATCTATCCCAGAAATCCAATCTCTGCTCGACAACACCCACTCTACTGCCCAAGGAAGTGAAGCCCTGGTCCACCCTGGATCCCAGGTCTGACATCTGTGTATCGAGGCTCTGAAGCTGTGCCATCACCTGAGTCCAATCTGCAGGCCTTGGAACCTGTGAACTGGTGGCACCGATCATCTCATAAGCAAGTAAGTTCGTAAACTATGTGTCAAAACCCTCGAGGTCATCTAGACCTAATCCCGGCTCCTCCGTATACATGCCCTGAGTGTCTACTCCAATGTCTCCCTCCTCCTCTCTAGTCTGATCCACATCCTGTGCATCAACACCCTGCTCCTCATCCATTACTGGATCTTCACCAGGCACTTTCATCTTCAAGATAGAAGTTTTATCTATAGGCCTGGATCGGACCCTATCAATGTACTCCCCCCCTCTAACAGAACCCCAAAGTATCGAAAGACCAATGTAAGGAACTTCCCATAAGGAAGGTTACCATCGGCTGGATTCCACGAGTTGTAAAGCATCACCTGGAGTAATAAATATGGGAGGTTGATGACTGGACCCCCCCTGACCAGCACCTAACAGGCAGTAAGTGATGTACGCTTGCATCATTGATATGCTGCCCTTGTTTCCTCCTTTGGGGTAGATGTTATAGGTCACACATCTACTAATCACCCTAGCACTGGGCTTGTAGGCAGTCTCAGACTTGGGAGTGTTCCCTGAACCGGTCAATGCAGTGAAAACTGTCCTCCTAGTCTTGAGGGAGAACATCTCGGATATGTCCATGCGGGGTTGATAGTAAACCCTATCACCTGTGTCAGGTAAACCTAGGATCTCCGCCAATAGGTTAGTGGTCAGCCTGATATCCACTCCCTTCACCCTACTCTCCACCCCGAACTCCTAGGCACTAGAAGGCCACAGGTTATAGTAAAAGTACCGAACCAAGTTGGGATAACAAGGCTCGGTAAGAGATTACATCGATGCCCAGCCAAGGGCATTAAATTTGGCGAAGAGGCCATATTGGTGGAAGTCCTCTACTCGCACCACCGGGCCATTCACTATTTTTACGGAAATGAAATTCTTCCACTCCTTAGCGTACTCATACATGGAGAAAAGATGGTGGTCCAAATCTAGCTCCTCGGAAGATGAATCATTTTCAAGAGGTGGTGTAGGAACCTCAGAATAGGTGGAGTCCTCAGACTCAGCCCGTAGCCTCTTCTAGGCTACTGATTTACGCGTAGTACGCTTGCTAGTGGACATTCTCTACAAAAGAGAAAGAAACCCCATGGTTAGGACTAGCAATTTGGTGAAAATCAAAACCAAAACCAGAGGGAAGTGAATAGAAATATGTAAAAGACAAGTTTGACCTAGAAAGCTTACCAGAGAGCATATGTGATCACAAATAGCCCAAGGAATTGATGAGAAATAGTGTGGAAGTGGTCCCCTTACTCTTCAAGAACTTTTCCCTAAGGTTTGGAGAAGTTTGGAATCAATGCCCAGAGACATTGCCCAGTGATGGAATATTACCGGAAAATCAGTATTTTCACATGGAAACCCTATTTTTGGGCATAACAACCTCATAAGACCTTAAAGTAAGGACTTTTTACACAAAAAAAAATAAAATTAATTTATTATTATTATTAAATAATAAAAATATTAAAATATATTGCATAATAAGAAATTGACAACTTAAGGACTTAGGTTTCATAAGCTCAAGAAGGTGAATTTCACAAATAGGGACTAAGGGAAAAGAACCTATTTGGCTAGGGTTTAGACAAGTGCATGTTATATTAATGTGCATAATTATATATATATATATATATATATATATATATATATATATATATATATATATATATATAATATATGGTATGTATAATGAGTATACATTATTCTTGTCTACTGTAATGTATGAACCGATTGAATTGTTGTGATGCAAACTGAACATAGCTACATAGGTATGTTGTGTTATGTGCGTAGTATGTATGGAAAGCGTAGACCTCATCCAAACCTAGGCCTAGGATAACTGAGAATAGGACCTAATAGGGCTCTTAGCCAATCGAAGACATAGACACTAAGGTACCTCGAGCCAATCCAAGAATTGTTTTATTGACCTTTGATTATTTAAGTTTTAGTAGTCGTGTACTTAATTCTTTCAATTAAGTATGTCCTAATGCTTAGAACCATGTTATGTGACAGGACCAGTGAGTTGACTGAGGCTAGTGACCCCAGCATCATGCTTTATATTAGACATTTACGAGAGAGATTGAGGCGGATACGGTTAGTGTTACCCCGGGCTGAGAGTCGACTAGACTTTTACTTGGCTATTACAGCCATTAGTGGACCCGAGGACCGAGAGCATTTTTTGAGTCTAGCTGGGGAGGTAATAGCTGACATAGAATTTCTACTGGCACTAGAGTTCGAGACCGGGAAGAAGCTGGAGATGTTTGCTTGCTAGATCAGGTAATTAATTAAAAGTCTTTATTTAAAAAAAAAAATCTGAAATTTTTTTTTTCATTAGTGCCATGCATAATATACTGACTCATAAAACACATAAGAAAGAGAAACATAAGGTATTCAATAAGACACAACAATCCACTTATCGAAAAAAAAAAAAAAAACACCTAACAAACCAAGATAATGAATCTAACAATCCACTTTACTGGTATGACCCATGATACTCATTGGAACTGTGGATTGGATTTATACCTGCTTAGTTAGGAAACAATTGTTGATCCATACAGATGGAATTGGAATATTGAGCATGCTCCTCTTTTCAGAGAAGCAACAATGGTCAACACTAGAAATTCTCATGGAGGTCGTAAGGGTAAACAACCTAGAATTGTACCGGAGGTTGAACTGCCCACTGGGACTGTGGCATAAAACTCTGAGGCATCGACTGCTTCATCAGGAGCACCTGCGGCTGCACAAGCTACTGCAGCAGCACCTCAGCCAAGTGTCGCAACCGGCGACATGACTGCGTTCATGACCACGATGATGCGAACCATTCAACAACAACAGGAGTTGCTTGGTTAGATGTCTACACAGTCTGCAACTATGATGCACGAACGCGCTGCACCACCACCACCACCCAATCGACCAGTGCTATTTCCACCACCTGTGCCTCAGCACTTAGCGGAAAATTCTACCGCCAAGGTTATGGAAAGGTTCAAGAAACTCCAACCGCCTGCATTTTCCAAAATAACCTCTGAGGCAATGCAGCCAAAAAGATGGATTAGTGCCCTGGAAAAAGCATTTGAAGTACTCGAGTGCACGGACGCGCAAAAGATTATTTATGCGGGTTATCAGTTGCAAAATGAAGCCAAAGCTTGGTGGAAAGCCACGAGGCCTAATTTGGAAGATGCTCACCCAAACCCCACATGGGAACAGTTTAAAGAGGTTTTCTTCAAAAACTACTTTACCAAAAGTTTCAAGGATAGAAAGGAAACAGAATTCATCACACTGGTGCAAGGGAATAAGTCGGTACTAGATTACCAACAGCGGTTCAAAGATTTGTTCCATTTTGCTCCAGAGCACTTGAAAGGGGAAGTTAGTAAGGGCAAGAAATTTGAGAAGGGGCTCAAAACTGAGATTGGATTAGTTTTGTCAATCATGGATATTCGGGATTATGCTCAAATGGTTGATAAGGCAAAGACAATAGAGGATAGATTCAAGGAAAAAGAGAAAGAAAAGGCTGTGACGTCACCTGGTTTGAACAAAAGGCCAAATAATTTCCAAACCTATGGTTGGCCAAATAAGGTTTATCGAGGAACAAATTCAAGCCCTACTCCAACTCTGTATCGTAGGCCGAGCGTAGGTCAGAATTCTTTTTGCCCTACATTTACTCGATCCGCTCAACCTACTACGAGTCAAGCGACGACACCAGTTTCGCCAGCTCAACCAGCAACAAGTCAAGCGAGCAAGGCCTCAATACCTGGAGCTCTGCCCATTAAGTGCTATCTGTGTAACAGGGAAGGGCATATGGCTAGGGATTGCAAATTGTGTGGATATGGCAACAATTCATTTAATCAGCCCTACGCTAGACCATCTCAACCACGTGACAATCGGATGCAAGGAAAGGTGTATGCTCTGACAAACAAAGAAGCTGAGGCAAACCCTGATGTAATGACAGGTAAGTGATCGAATCTTGTAAATTATAGGGATTAATTGGTTTAATTCATGAAACCTAAATTACCTACAAACCCTAGGTACCTTGAATATCTCGACCATACCCACGCGAGTATTTTTTGACTCGGGAGTAACCCACTCTTTCGTCTCCTCAACCTTTGCGAGTAGAATGAAAGATCAACCAAGAGATATTGGGCATGAATTAGTAGTCAGCACGCCAACAGGAAGCATTGTGAGTTTGAAGGAGGTCTATAACCCTTGTCAGATCAAAATTTGTGGAAAGAATCTAATCGCACGACTGATAAAAATGGATATAAATGATTTTAACGTGATACTAGGCATGGATTGGCTGTCTGCCTATGGTGCAAACGTCATGTATGCGGAGAAAAAGATAAAGTTTAAACTAGAAGATGGGTCAGAATTCACCTATCAAAGTGAACCGAGGAGGAAGTCCGGATGAATAACATTATCCACACTTCAAGTGCAGAAGTTGCTTGATGATGGATGCCAAGGCTTTTTGGCCACTGTGATAGACACGGAGGTGAAGATAAAACCCTTGGAGGAAGTTCACGTTGTTAGAGAATTTCCTATTATATTTCCAGAATATCTGACACAGTTGCTGCCGAACCGCGATATAGAGTTCGTGATTGACCTGATTCTCGGTTCAGCACCGATATCTAAGGCACCATATAGGATGGCGCCAGTCGAATTGAAAGAGTTGCAGACACAACTTTAAGATCTGCTGAAGAAGGGATTTATTCGACCCAGTGTGTCACCCTAGGGAGCACCTGTGCTATTCGTAAAGAAGAAAGATGGTAGCATGCAGTTGTGTATCGACTACCACGAGTTGAATAAACTGACAATTAAGAATCGATACCCGTTACCGCGTATCGATGACCTGTTTGATCAGCTACAAGGAGCAAGAGTTTTCTCCAAGATTGATCTTAGGTCAGGATCCATCAACTGAAGATCAAAAGTGGTGACATTCATAAAACAGCGTTTCGAACCCGATACGGACATTACAAATTCTTAGTGTTGTCGTTCGGATTAACCAATTCCCCGGCAGCATTTATGGATATGATGAACAGAGCATTCCATGACGTACTGGATAAATTCATCATAGTATTTATTGATGGCATCTTGGTGTACTCTAAGAATGAGGAAGAGCACGCACGATACCAAGTTCAGTAAGTGTGAATTTTGGCTCAACCAAATTGGGTTCTTGGGGCATATTGTCACCAAAGACGGCATCAAGGTAGACCCCAGCAAAGTGAAGGCAGTTCTCGAATGGAAGACTCTAAAAAATGCCACGGAGATCCAAAGTTTCTTAGGATTGGCAGGTTATTATCGCCGATTTATTGAGAATTTCTCACGCATTTTGGCTCCCATAACAAAACTCACGAGGAAGGGTACTAAGTTTGAATGGAATGAGACATACGAGAAGAGTTTTCAAGAACTGAAGAATCGATTGGTAACAGCTCCGATTTGACCATTCCAGACGGAACTGGAGGAATGGTAGTATATACGGATGCATCTAGGACAGGCCTAGGTGGCGTCCTGATGCAGAGAGGTAAAGTAGTCACTTATGCCTCCAGGCAGTTAAAAGAACACGAGAAGAATTACCCCACTCATGATTTGGAGTTAGTAGCGGTAGTCTTCGCGGTGAAAATTTGGCGACACTACCTATATGGTGAAAAGAGTGAAATCTTCAGTGATCACAAAAGCCTGGAGTATTTCTTCACCCAAAAGGAGCCGAACATGAGGCAGAGGCGGTGGCTGGAATTGGTAAAGGATTATGACTGTGAAATCCAGTACCACCCTGGTAAGGCCAATGTTGTGGCAGATGCATTAAGCAGAAAATCTCAGACTACGTCCCTCGCATCATTAGTCGTAAGTGAACAATTAATAGAGGAAGCTCAAAAATTTAATTTGGAGCTCGTGATCGAAGAAGCGGTTATGCAATTAGCAACAATGGACCTGCAGCCGTTGATACGAGAGGAGATAATTGCGAAGCAAGCATTGGACCCTGAGCTGGCCAAAATTATATTGGAAATTCAACATAGTGTCCACAGAGACCCAGATTTTTCATTGGCCCAAGATAGAGCATTGAAGTTTCGTGATAGATTGTGCGTGCCTGAGGATTTTGATGTCCAAGACCGAATTCTCAAAGAGGCGCACAGCTCACCCTATACTATCCACCCAGGAAGTACAAAGATGTACAAGGACTTGAAGAAATATTATTGGTGGATTGGAATGAAGCAGACCATAGCAATCTACGTGTCCAAGTGCCTCACCTATCAACAAATAAAGGCGGAAAGACACCGACCATATGGACTCTTGCAACCACTTCCCATACCTGAGTGGAAGTGGGAAAGAATCACTATGGATTTCGTAACAAATCTACCCAACACCAGGAAGGGCATGAATGAAATTTGGGTGATCATAAACGGACTGACAAAGGCAGCTCACTTCATACCGATTAAAATAAGTTATCCGATGGAGAAGCTTGCCCAGATCTACATTGACAACATAGTCTGCTTACATGGCGTGCCTGTCAGTATTGTGTCTGACAGAGATCCTCGATTTACTTCAAGGTTTTGGAGAAGTTTACAAAAGGCATTGGGATCTCAATTGAATCTTAGTACAGCTTTCCATCCGCAGACAGATGGACAATCAGAAAGAACCATTCAGACTCTGGAGGACATGCTCCGAGCTTGTGTTTTGGAAATGAATGACAATTGGGATGCTCACATACCACTGGTGGAATTTGCATACAATAACAGTTACCACTCCACCATTGGCATGGCACCGTTCGAAGCACTCTATGGCAGGAAGTGTTAAACTCTGCTCTATTGGGATGAAGTTGGTGAACGGAAATATCTCGGACCCGAAATGATTCAAGCTACCTGCAACAAGGTGGATGTTATAAGAGAGAAGATCAAGGCAGCTCAATCGAGACTAAAGAGTTATGCAGATAATCAAAGGAAGGATATTGAATTTGAGATCGGAGAAAAAGTATTTCTTCGAGTGTCTCCAACCAAAGGACTGCTGCGCTTCAACAAGAAAGGCAAGTTGAGCCCAAGATTTATTGGTCCATACGAAATTCTTAATAGAGTGGGACCTGTAGCATACCGGCTGGCTCTACCACCATCTTTGTCGAGCGTCCACGATGTTTTCCTTGTGTCAATGCTATGAAAATATATTAATAATCCGACACATGTGCTGCCAACAGAACCTGAACAGTTGGACGTGGATATGACCTATAAAGAACACCCCACGGAGATATTGGATAGAAAGGAGCATAACCTCCGTAACCGCACCGTCGCTTTTGTGAAGGTTCGCTGGGGAAATAACCCAGAAGAAGAAGCTTCATGGGAACGTGAGGAAGAAATGAAGGAGAAGTATCCTCAACTTTTTGGATTACATGGTAAGCAAATTTCGAGGATGAAATTTTTGTAAGGTGGGGAGAAATGTCAAACCCTGCCCCTGACAAGTTGGAATTTTGGTTCAAGGACAGGAACCCCCGATCAGGAAACCAGGATCATTATGGAGCATCACTCCACTCAATGAGATCAATGAGAATGCTTTGAACAGGTTTCCCTATATACCTTTTAGAAGATGGATAGCAGACCCCTGCACTTGCACAACTCACAGCCTGATGTATGACTTAGATCCCAGGTAATCTCTCTCCTCCCTAAAATGGTGGGACCCACCTCTAAAAAATCATGTAAAAACCCCTATTGGGCATGTGGGGACAATACCCTGACCTAGGGTCACACCCCTGTGCAATCCCCCTTTGAATTCATGTTGCTGGAATTCACTGGGCCATGGCACTGGGTGATGTGGCAAAGCCCAGAGACATCGCCCAGCATCTGTTTTTGCACATTTTTAATTATTAAAAATGTGGAGACCACCCCACTTGACCATGGACACTTTCCAGTGATAGAGGGGACTCTGAGGGACCACCTCATATCCCTAGTTCACTGCAGACCCCACCAGAGAGCCCATAACTGAACAGAATCAGTTCCAAAAATCAGTTTTTAAAAGAGGGACCGAAGGCAAACAGGCCTCAGTAGAGGCTAAGCTTATAAATAGGAGGCCTTGGGCTCATTTTAGAGCCCTTGGCAAATCTGAAACTGAGAAAGAAAGGAGAGGAAAGAAAGGAGAGAAAGCAGAAGAAGGAGAAGAAGGAAGGAGGAAGGAAGAGGGGAGAGCTGTAGCAGCCCATCTCAGGCTGATCCGAGCTCACCTACAACTGTTTTCAGGTATAAAAATCATATACATACCTGCTGTTCTCTATCTCCTTCCCTTGCATGCTATGTTTTGTAACCCTGGGCAGCCCAGACAAGCTAGGGTTTGCCCAGTCTGGCTCCAGATCTGCCATGCATGCATAGAGCATGGGAGATCTGTGATTTTTATCACTTTTCATTAGGCACTTAGGCTGCTGCCTTGGCCGAAATCTGGCTGTGCATGGTTGCACTGCCCAGATCCCCTTTTGGCTAATGGATTGAAGCCCTGGCGGCTACGAAAACCCAACCCTAGATGGTTGCAGCCCTGAAACCCTATTGAACATGCATATCCAGCCTTGCATATGGCTGAATCCAAGATTTCAGGTTTGCCAAAACCCTGAATACTATTCATCAGGGTTATTTGGGCAACCACAGTCAGCCTGACTAGAACCCTGATGATGAAATCGATTGGACCATGAGATAGACCATTGCAAGGGCCACCCAGATCCCCAAACATACAGAGGATCCAGTGTGGGACCAGCCCTGTCGGTCCAACCTTGGAAACTCAGCCCAAGGTCGATTCTGTAGGCACTGGGCGATGCAGTAAGGCCTAGTACAAGGCCCAGTGATGGAATCTTTCAGAAATGAAGGGGCAGATCTATAATTTCCTGATGGCCTTGATCCCTGGACACTGTGGGATGTGGGAAATGACAAAAATACCCTTCCCCCACATCTTTCCATAAATGAAAAATATTTTGGAACCCTAAGTGGGCCCCGCATATGACTATGCACTGTTGTGTTTGATTCTACATCACTGACTTAAAGTGGACAACAGTGTAATTATGTCATAGACTGTTGTGGGACCATATTCTGACCTAGTGGCAAGTACTGGTATTATAAATGACCAATTTACCCCTATGCCCTAGCACTGGCCCATGCACCAAAACATGACCTAAGGCCCGGTGCAAGGCTCAGTGTTTCCAAGAGTGAACCAATTGAACTCTGGGTCGACCCAGTAAGATTAGGGTAACCCTCGGACTTCTAATGACAGACTGATAACTTAACATGACAACTTGTGATTTACATCCAGGACTTGATCTCGTGCTCGAGGACAACAATCAGACAGCTGCTGAAACTGAATTTGTGACTGAATACCTAGAGCCAAATACTGGTGAGTGAATAATACTATCGTATGTGCAAATGTAATTATGATCTGATGTCGGCTACTAAAAATTGAATCATGATTGCTGTGTTATTTACTTAAAATTCAAGTTACTCAAATCACTGCATAATGACTGTTGTTGATCAACACTGTGAATTCTATATGATGATTGTGATTGTTAGACTAGATGTCGTACTCGGCTTGAAAATGGGGCCTATGGTAGCCTATATTATGGGGTACGGTTGACACCGCTGGACTCATACGATGCCATATAGACATGGGGCTAGAGTTTCATCACCCGTGCTACGCACCCTTGCCAGCAGGGGTTAAGGTGCTGGATGCCATGAGGGAAGAAATGGTTGTTCCCCTGGATAATCACAAAGGGCTGGTCGGGCTGACCAAGGACTAGTGCGCTGTGGCTAACTGGTCCTCTCGGACAACTCAATGGTTGTATCGCAGGAAGGGGTAACCAAGCCCACACCAGGGATACACGTATTGGGGATTGTAGTAGCACAGACCTGACTTAGTTGTATTGCTAGGTGGCTAATAATAAAGAATCTGGACCTGCATATCATGTAGATCATATGAACAATGGATTGTGATTGCATATGCATGCATGAGTGATGTTATTTCCTCACAAGCTCGGTGGGGCTCACACTCTGTTATATGTTGCTTTCTTCTTAGATGATCCTGCAGGTGGATGCCGTTGCGGCATGGCGGGCTATCTTGAGGAGGAGAGTTTTGGTTGTTATGACGATGTTGGTGTGGACCCCAACGGAGGTCATACCGATTTTGCATACATTCTCAGTGGTCATTGAGGATGAAGACCATTGAAGCATGCATGTGATGTTTTGACTGGGGACTCCTTTTGGTTTTCTGGAGTTATCCCCGTTCTGACTTGGTTATTGTAGTTTTCTTTTCCTTTTCTTTTTGGGGCTGAGAATGCTCGCCCTGTATATATTTTTGTGTGTAGTACTGTTCTTATTAGCTTTTGTTTCTTTGTTGTGGGTTGTGCATGCCCAGGAGATGTATCAAAGAAGACTTATTATGTATATATTATCACCATTTCCCGTATCGCTATGGTTCCTTTTTACTTTTAAATTGTAGACGCCATGCATTACTCTGATCTTATTTATGGTTAAGATGTGGATATAGTTCCATGATCGTAAGCAATGCTTCTAGATCAATGGGATTTGGCGGATTGCCGTTATGCAATTCGGGTCACCTACCCAATCCTCCTAGGGGGTGGTTTTAGGGTGTGACAAGTACTTTCAGTCAAAGCTTATGTAGTGGCTAGGCCATAGTTGCCTTTATGTTAATGAAATTATGCATCTTTTGTTTATTACATCTACCTCCCCTATTGCTTTTAATTATCGCATGTTTTAATATTAATAACTTATCAGTCCTAAACTGCATCCCGTGAATGTAAGAAGAGCCTTGTGCTCTGATACCAAGCTCTGTCACACCCCAAACCACCCCCTGGGAGGATTAGGTAGGTGACCCAAATTGCATAACGGTAATCCACCAAATCCCACGGATCTAGAACTAGTTATTACATTCATGGTCCCACATTCATCACTTTACCATAAGCAAGATCAGAGTATCGTAGATAAACTACAATTATAATAACAAAGGAGAAAGCGTAGCAATCATGAATGATGATAATATATACATACGTGTGTTTGTTCTGATACATTCCCCATACACCCACAAACTGAGCAGTAAAGCTGACAAGAACAACACCAAAGAAAATACATAACAGGGTGAGATACCTCAACCCCAAAAAGAAAAGAAAACTAAAACTGCACCACAAGCAAGACGGGGATAACTCCTAACAAAACAAAAAGGGGCCCCCAAGACAAAAAGCATCAAGTACACTCCTCAACGGTCTTCATCAATGACCACCGATAATGCATGCATCATCAGCACGACCTCCGTCAGGGTCCACACCAATATCATCATAATAACCAGGGCTCTCCTCCTCGTAATGAGCCTCCATGCCACAGCGGCACCCACCTGTAGATTCATCTAGAAGAAAAACATGTATAACAGAGTATGAGCCCCACCGAGCTTGTGAGCAAAACATATCATCATGCATGCACATGCAACTACAATCCACATGATCCTACAAGATATGCAAATCTAGATTATTCATTAGCCACCTAGCAATACAACTAAGTCAAGTCAGTGCTACTACAATCCTCAATACATGTATCCCTGGTGTGGGCTTGGTTACCCCTTCCCGCGATACACCCATTGAGTTGTCGGAGAGGACCAACCGGCTCCAGCATCTCCCTACCCAGGTCAGCCCGACCGGCCCTCTGGATTAACTCCTGTGAGGTAACCGACTCAATATAATCTCACCAAACCGATGCATAATCTTTATTGTGGCACTCAGCAAAAAAATTCACCTTTCGGCGCTTCCCAAGCTTATAGCCCGAGGCTTCCCAACAAATCTTCCCTGGGGCATCCCAGTTGTGCTGAGGCTTCCCGGCATATACGCCTCTAGGGTTTTACGATAGTCCTCACAGTTATCCAACACCTTAACCCCTATTGGCAAGGGTGCGTAGCACGGGTGATGAAACTCTAGCCCCATGTCTATATGGCATCGTATGAGTTGGGTGGTGTCAACCGTATCCCATACTACGGGCTACCACCGGCCTCATTTCCAAGCTGACTATGGCATCTAGTCTAACATTCATAATCATTAGATAAGAATCACAGTGTTGATCAACAGACAATCAATGGGTAGTAACTTTGAGTAATTGAACAGAATTTAAATAACACAACATTTATAATTTAAGAATTTAATTGCCGACATAATAATGCAGTTACACATACATACACGATAATATTTCACTCACCTAGGTCTGGTTCTAAGAACTCAGCCGTAAATCCAGTTCTAGCTACAGTCTAACTGTAGGCCTTGAGCACGGGATCAAATCCTAGATATAAATCAGAAATTTTCATTTTAATATTCCAACCTATTTTTGGAGGTCCTAGGGTTGATCTAAGCTCACTGGGTTGACCCGATGTACAGTTGGTCTTCACTTGGAATTCTCTGGGCCTTGTACTGGGCCTTAGGCCTATGTCCCGGTGCATCATCTAGAGATGGTGGCCTAGGGGGAAAATGGCCATTTATTGCATTGGTACATGATCCTAGGTTACATTAAATTTACAGTGTTGTCCCCAACTTGTCCGTACTGCAGGACCAACACAGGTAGGGTTTCCAAGTCTTGCGGGGCCCACTTGGGTTCCCAAAGCGTTCCCACATATGGACAGATGTGGGGAGGGGCATTTTGATCATTTCCACCTCCCTACACTGTATCATGGCCAATGGGTGAAGTCCCCTAAGTCAGAGCATCAAAACAGCAACATTCCATTCACTGGGCGATGTCTCTGGGTGATGTCTGCATCGCCCAGAGATTTCAAAAACGTGATCTGGCTGAGTTTCCAAGGTTGCTGGTCATGGGCAGTGGCCACATCATTCCCCCATGCATGTTAGGGCATCATGTACCCCCAGGGGTGATCCTTACACTGGTCCATGTGGATTTTCAACTAGGCCCACCACTTGGCTGCCAGAGGCTGCCCAGACAACCTAGTGAATAGTAACCCACGATTTCTCCAGCTTCCAAACATGGTTTCAGCCACATGCAAGGTTGATTATAGGTTCATAATAATGATTTAAGTCTGCTACCACTTAGGGTTAGGTCCCATGCTGTTAGGATAAGAATTCAAGGCTCCAAATAGCCAACTATCAGTGTAACTGGGCAGTGCAGCCATGCACAGCTAGGTTTCAGTTTCTGATCTATAAAATAGGTATGAAAATCATCTTTAAACACTCAGATCTTCCATGCATCATGTTTGCATGGCAGATCTGAGGTAGTACTTGGCAGTTCCCAGCTGTTATGGGCTGCCAATGGTCAGAAACCTATCTAACCAGCAGAGATCTATGAAGATACATAGAGGACAGCATCATAGCAGTAGGAGGAGTATGATTTTTTACCTTGTAGCAGGTCTGGTCACAGATCTGAGCCAAGGTGAGGTCTCCTCCTCCCTTCCTTCTTCTCTTTTCTTCTTCCCCTTCCTCTCTTTTCTTTCTTCTCCCTTCCCCCCACGATTTGAACAGTAGCTAAGGGTTTAAAATGAACCCAAGGCACTGATATATATTGTCCATCCTTGACTAGGGCTTGTTTGGCTAATAAGGCCTCTTTTGAAAATGCATTTTTGACTGCATTCTCAGCCATTCTGGGTACTCTGGTGGGGTCCACAGTGGTCCAGGGGTATGAGGTGGTCCCTCAGACTCGTCTCAACCTATGGAGGGTGCCCATGTCCAATATGGGTGGTCCCCATAATTTAAATCCTTAAAATAATGCTATTTTGCACTCTGGGCGATGTCTCTAGGTGATGTCTGCATCGCCCAGTGCATCGCCTAGAGAATTCAACAAGGCTGAAACTCTGTGGGCTTGCACAAGGGTTTGACCCAGGGTCAGGGCCTTGTACCCACATGTCACTTAGGGTCTTTTACACACATTTCCAAGAGTGGGACCCACAGTTATGGAGAGGAGAGAGAATACCTGGAGTCCAGGGAGTACATTATGCTATGAGCTGTGCAGTTGCAAGGGTCAGCTGTCCATCTTCTGACAGGTATGTAGGAAGATCTGCACAGGGTTTCTTCATCAATCTCAATCACTAGAGTGATACTCCACAGTGTGCTTGGATGCCATGTCTGGGGTTCCTATCCTTCAGTCAAGATTCCAGTCAGTTAGGGGCAGGGTTTGACAAACATAACCTCTGTAACCGCACGGTTGCATTCGTCAAGGTTCGGGGGGGAAATCCCATAGAGGAAGCATCGTGGGAACATAAAGAGGAAATGCGAGAGAAGTATCCCTAACTCTTTGAACTACAAGGTAAGCCAATTTCGAGGATGAAATTTTTGTAAGGTGGGGAAAAATATCAAGCCTGCCCCTAACTGACTGGAATTTTGGATGAAGGACAGGGACCTCTAACCAGTCACCCAAACACACTGTGGAGCATCACTCCAATAGTTGAATTTATTGGAGAACCCCCAAGGATGTTCTCCTATATACCTATAAGAAGATGGATTGCAGACCCATGCGGCTGTACTGCCCACAGCATGATGTACTACATCAACCCCAAGTATTCTCTCTCCTATCCATAGATGTGGGGCCTACACTTGTATAGATGTGTATTAAACCCTGATGAGGTGTTGGTGCAAAGCCCAAGCCCTGGGCCAAGCACCTGTGCAAGCACAGGGCCTATACAGCAATGCTGTATTCTCTAGGCGATGCACTAAGCGATTGGCCCAAAGGCCCAGAGAATTGCCCAGAGTGGCTGAAATGTGTTTTTTGGACTCCAAACATGTGGAGACCATCTATACAGACCATGAACATCCTCTAGGGGTAGATGGGAATTTTAGGAACCACAACCCACCCCTGGAACTATGTGGACCCCACCTGTGCAGCCAGAATGGCCTAGAATTCAGTTAAAAATGAATTTTGGAGGAAGGGGACCCAAAGCCAAATAGACTCCAGTGGGGTTAGCACTATAAATAGAGGAGGGGACAGTATACATTTCATTTACCACCCCAGCTGAAATAGAAAAGGAGAGAAAGAGAGGAAGAGGAAAGACAAAGAAGAAGAGAAGGAGAAGAAGAGGAAAGAGGAGGAGGAGATCAGAGCTGGTACTGGCATTCTGTCTCTGCAGTATAAAACCTTAGGTAACCATCTTCATCTCCATATGCTGCTGTCCTCTATATCTGTCTGATGATCCCTGCTCTGTTGATGGTGTTCCTAGCTAGTATAGCCCAGGACACCTTGGATTTGCCTTGGGATGCATCTGATATGACATGCAAACCTGTTGCATGTACGATCCGAGCATTATAAGCATGATCATCTTCGCTGTTTTGAGGTTGGGACTGAAATCGCCCGTCTGATCGGCCCACCTGCTATCGATTACACCGAAGCAGCGAGTCTAGGCATGGATCTATACATGCAAGCTGATCCTTACTTAGCTTAGTGTAGGAACAGCATCCTACCATAAAAGTAGATGTAGAATTGCCCTTGGATGCAGCCCAAACCGTGGCTCTGAGCTGGAACATAGCTTGGGTTACTGTTCTCTGAGCTGTCTGGACAGCTCCTGGTTACCAAATGGGTCAATCAAGCCAAAAATCATTGGGACTAGTGGATTATACCTCAAACATGGTCCATGACCATCATACATGCATTCATGGTCGATCCCATGGCTGCCCATACTCTTTGGAATTATAAAAATAGCCGAGAAATCGTCTTAAGCAGGCTATGGGCGATGCCTTTGGGTGATTGGCCCAATT